>NW_021637280.1:0-47271 GCF_004799145.2 Neltuma alba
GATAACAGGAACACTCAACTTCTTGCTGCAACAGTTGCTGTTGGATTCACGAAAAAACTATGTTCATCTTGGTAGCTATATTTCTCATTGACAAATTAGGCAGAAAGCCATTGCTGTTTGTGAGTACTATTGGTATGACTGTGTGTTTATTTGGGCTTAGCCTCTCTTTGGCTTTCTTTGGCCATGAAAAGGCAGGGATCATAATGGCAATTATTTCGGTTTGTGGGAATGTAGCTTTCTTCTCTATAGGACTTGGCCCTATATGCTGGGTTGTGTCATCTGAGATTTTCCCTTTGAGACTTAGAGCACAAGCATCAGCCCTTGGAGCAGTGGGAAGTAGGGTCAGTAGTGGGGTGCTCTCCATGTCCTTCCTCTCCGTTACTCGCGCCATTACAGTCGCAGGAACCTTCTTTGTCTTTGGGATTATTTCTTGCTCAGCTGTTGCCTTTGTTTACTACTGTGTTCCTGAAACAAAAGGGAAAACCTTGGAGGAGATTGAAAAGGTGTTCCAAGATGAGGGAGATGGCGAATGGCAAAGAAACGAGGTTGAAATGGGAGACGTGAGAGGCTGGTTCAGAAGTCATGAGTTATATGAACATATAAATATAATATATATACGGGTAACATGCATACTGTCAAGTTGGTGGCTGGCCATATTCTTGTGTGAGCGGAGATTTCTGCTTTTGATTCATAAAGGGTATGTTCTGTTGCTGCAGCATCCAGGACCTGGGGAACAAGACCTGCAGTTGCTAACAAAACAAAGAGGAGAAATTTTACTATGTGATGTTATTTCTTGTAGGAAGCCACCAATACGAGTCATTAAAATATTAGCTGAAGTAGATCTCAATGTGCATATGTATTAATATTGCTATGTAATTCTTTTCTTATTCTGTTGGGAGTTGAGTTCAGATTACATTGATTCATTTGTCAGAGTTATTTTATAATGGAAATTCTATTGTCTCTGTCTCTTGGGCTTGTTCTGGGACCATCGGTGGCATGGGCGTGGGCGTGGCATTGTCTCTGTCCCTAAGTTCTAGTGGTTTGATACTTGAGAGATCATTTGGTCATCGCTTTAATAATCAAGTGCATAATGGAACATGCTGATAGAACAAAGTCGTCCAAATTCTTGAAATAAAATGATTTTAGTTAATAAGTTTAAGATGAGTTGTTGAAAGAATATTAAATTAACAATAAAAGTTTTGTGGGAAAAAAAAATCTTTTTTCAGCTTTTTCTTTGAATAGCTTATCAAAGTAAGCTTTTTCCAATGCATTTTTCATGTGTTCTGTTTAAATTCTCATGGCAACAATGGGTTTAAAAAAAAAAACAGAAAAATCCTAAACAAACTGGCCCTTATTCATGTGTTTTAAGATTATTGCCAACTGCCAACTTCTAATGGAGGATGTTCATATTCCTCATCTCAGGAAAAAATGAACTAATATCTAGGCTTCATGCGTTACATAAAATTTGCAGGTGTAAATGATACTACTGTTCTGTGAATAATGTGTGTAGATATAGTTCCCATCGTGTTTATTTACTATTTGTCTGTTTTAGTTGGTGTAATTTAAGTTGTGCGGTAATTTAGTTTGTCTTTTCTTGCTGTCTTGATCAGCTTTGTCTTGTAGTGGTTGTGTGAGTTGTGACGACTGTAAGTTTGTCTTGTAAGCAATTGTGGCTTGTTGGCCCAAAAAAAATCATATAAAAAATAGAGAAATGACGATGCCTTTGGATTGGAGGATGGACCTGATGTCCTGATTAACTCTAATGCTTCTCTATTTCCTTTTTTTTTTTTTCCCCATGGGCAAAGAGGCAAAGAGTGCAGATTTTTTTGATCATCTAAATTTAGTTTAAATAGTTTAAATTTAATTATTGTTTTATAAATAAAAATAATATAAAATAAATATAATTTTAAACAAATATTTTAACGATAGTAATAATTTTTTTAAAAATAATTACATTATTTAAATTAGATCAAGATTTCGCGTCAGGGAGATATCACACCCAAATTAAAAAAACCCCAGCCAAAGCTTGACAACCACCATAAATGAACAAAAGATGAGCAAGGAGTTTGTGAGTGAACTAACGCCTAATTGTTGAAAGTAGGTTGAATCAACTGTTAGGGATATGACACTTTAAGGTTTGGAAATTGAAAAATATTAATTTTATAACTATTTAATAAAAATTAATTAACCAAAATATTCAGAAGCTAAGTTGTAAATTTTAAAAATTAAATTAAAAATTTCAGGACGTTCAGTTTGTCACATGCTAAATTAGAAAAAATAATGTAAACAAATAAAAAGTGCAAAAAATGGTTCAATTAAAAAGTGATTTTTTTTTTTGCCATAGTTAAAAAGTGATACTAGTACTTTGGATGTCTCTCTAAATCAACATGAAGCTCACTGTGAAGGACAGAGAGATGCCTACAATGATTAAACCTTGTCACCATGTGATGCAATTAATGCCACCATGACCCAGAAAAAGAAAGGGGAGCAAATTGAAGTCACAGACAAAAATAGTTCAATGACTTCATTATTCCATGTTTCACTACCTTGTTGGAATTAATCCACAACTGGTTTCATTGTCTTTTCCTTTGACCCACTCATGGAAGTTTTTGCCAGAAACACAATGAACTTATGATTTGAATACCCCTCAAACAGGGGAACAGAATGAAGCAGAGTGAACAGTAAGCAGAAAATACTTGCAATGTCCTTGAAAAATAAATCTGAGAGCAATGATCAGTTTATCAAAGCAAGTGAACTGGGAGAACATTTTGCATCCTAAGGATTTATTAAGACAGACTCTCTGCAATAAGCTTTTGTGAAGCAGCTATTTAAAGTAGAGTTAAAAAACTTTCACCACTGGGCCAAAATCTTCAATGTCCGGACCCGTAGGTCAATAAATCTTGACAAAAAAAAAATGAGTTTGTTGTCACATGCATGGGAGAAAGTAGGTGATCTATTCAGATAGGAAGCTGAGAGATCACTCTCACGACTTAATAGTCACAATCATGATAAGCCTTTTCCATTCCCTTCTGGAATTAAAAATCAGTCAATCTAATCCCACTTTCCAGATTCAAAACGTAATCAAAATCCAGACATGAAGGAAATAACATAAATTTTTTACCTCTTTCTTTCCAGATTCTGAAAGACATACAATAAGCCCTATGATTTCAAACTATATTTTTTTTCCTATAGTGGAATGAACCCAGTCACAATCAGTCCATATCCACTTACAATAAAGACAGTACAGAAAAGTTTTATAGGAATGACGATTCTATATAACCCTTTAGGTAGCTACAAACTTGAACTATGAGTTGCAGAAAATGCAACTCCTTGATATGATACTATCAACAATGCTTCCTTTTTCCACCTCAAGTTTCCCACTCCTCTTGTTCCACAAGTGCACAGCAAAACTTTCCTTGTTAATTTGTTCAAGTTTCTTCACCAGCCATTTTGATTGGAGTTCATCTCTGGGTCTCTGAAACAGATGAGCAATACTTCTCCAGTCCACAGGATAAAATGCAGATGGTGGCGTAACAGTGAAGTTAAATCCTGGTCTTCCACTCACCCTAGACACCACTCTTGAGACTAGGTAAGGACCGTTGTGACCCCACTTGTTCCCATCAAATGTGAGTGCAAATTCTTCAATGAACTTGGAAAGTAATGGATGCTTTTTATCAAATATCAGCAAAGCATTGTTCAGTCTGCTCCATTTCCCAGTTTTTGCATCCAAGTTCTGTGCTCCAATGGTGTTTCTCAGTTTAGAGAAACTCTTCAATACTATAACATCTGCGTCCATGTAAATGCCTCCAAACTTGTACAAAAGAGCAAGCCTAATCAAGTTTGAGAGGTTTTGGCCTAAAGAGATTTCACCTGGATTCACATTGCCTTCCTTCAAACGATTGTACCATGACTCTGCATGAGTGTCTTTGAATATACAATCAAAATCTGGGGCAACTGCTGTTACTCTGAACCCATTAGTCAAAAATGGCTTCAGGATTTGAGAGCCTCCATGGGAGTCCAGTGATTTGGATACTATCACCAAGCAAGCTTTTGGGTGAGACTTGAACAAGCTTTCCATGGCTGAAAATTGTATGTCACCAAATGATTCTAATGACGCAATCCAAGTCATGAAGAACCTGATCTTACAGGATGATGACGAGGAAGAGGAAGAAGAATTCTTCCCAGCAAAGAATACTTTGATTCTGGTCTGAAACCACGAGACCTGACCTTCTGAGCGCAAACTTCTTAGGCCCCTCTTGTGTCTCCTGGCTCGTCTCGACCTGTGGAAGAGAAATTTCTCGGCAGTTGTCGCGGGAAATGACGAATTTTGCAAGATGGGCAAATGAATTTTCGAGAAAGTCGCAGATGAATCCTTGTTGATGGCAAACAGCACAGAAGAAGACAGCTTCAACTGGGAAGAAGAAGAAGAAGACCATTTCCGAACTGATTCTTCCCTGACGTCACTCACAGGCGAGAAAACAATGGGTTTCGACAGCGGTGTGGCCAAGAAAGGGACATGAACCCAGAAAACTGTGAAACCATTGTAAGCCAAGAGGAAGAGAAGAAGAAAAGCGAAACAGTAAGTGGGGAAGCAGAAGAATATAGCAAGCACGGATCTTTTCAAGTCCTGAACTTGGTGAAGGAGAAGAAGAAAGGGTAAGTGAAACTGAGTTGGTGGTTTCGTCGTGCTCTCAGTCATGGCCTTTGGGCTGGTTTTGGGTTAAACAGACTATTCAAAAAGTTTCAACTTTCAACTTTTGATTTTGAAAGCAGTCCGGAGAGAAAGGAGGAGAGCATTCTAATGGCGGTAGCGGGAGAAAGGATCATAAAATAAGAGTATTAATTGGGTATTGAGTTTTAGGACCTTGGGAACCAAAAAACGTATAAAGCGGAGATATTGAGGGCCCTGCTCGGGAGTGAGAGTGAGAAAACTTCAGAAAGGAACAGCGCGGACGGGCCTCCTGGTTCACGTTGGATGGCTGCCTTACCGTCTCCTTCCAATTTTTTATAATGCGAAATTATTTAATTCAAACACACTATCAATAAAATAATTTTAACTAATTTATGTTTTACAATTTTTTCCATCTTTCCCCTTCTATCTTTAATTAATACTCCTAATTTTTCAATGATAATGTTATATCAGAAAATAGAAGATGCCTAAGAATTATTAAGAATTGTAATATTATGGTAAGCTTGGTGGACGAGCCAAATTTACTTGGGTCAAGTCTTTTTTATTCTTCAATTATGAATATTTTAAAAAATTACTATGTACTCCTAAAATTTTATAAATTATCTCATATATAAAAAGACTATGCCCTCCATTTTTATTTATAATTAATAAACGAACAATATATAATATAAAAGTTATAAAAAAAATACCATATCCTATTAGAAGTTATATTTTTTTTCTGACCGTACTGTAAACAATATCCTTTTAATGATATCACAGAAATCAAACAAATTAATTAATTAATCTTATTTACCCTCTAACTCATTTTCTGTTATCAACACTTATATTAATGCCTTGTATTTGTTTTGCCATATTTATTAAAATTTGTAATTTGGCTTATTTTTTAAAAACATAAATAATGATATTCAGATTAATCTTATTTACCCCATAATTTCTTGCAAAAATTTTTGTTCAACCGTACCCGTCAATTTTTGTAAAAGGTAGGCAAAATTTGGTAAAAGATCACGAAATATGCGAGTACTTGCTAATTTTTTATTATAATATTTTCTTATTAATTCTTAATTAAATTTAAAATGTGTAATTTACCCATCTGAAAAAGAATTTAGAATTACGAATTTACGATCTGACAGTGCACACAACAACTGCTGGCATGAAAATACAAAATACTACTGACATGCTCAACTTGACTGGGACCAAATTAATTGACTCGAGCCCGACGACAAATAATTATGGGACGAAACAAGAGACTGACGTGATAATGCCAGAGTTAATTATATTTTATAATCATCCTAAAATATGATTTGATTTTAAAATATTAAAAACAAAAGACATCAAATTCACAAATGCTGACATTTTTTTTTTTTGAAAAATAAGTTTTTTTTACTGAGAAATAATAACCAGTAATAAAATAACATAAGCAGTAGATTTTTGTAACTTTCATGCAATACATGGAAAAATATAACAAATTATTGATTGAATTGAATCGATCAGACTTTTTATATTGAAAAAAAGGATGAAAGAACCATTTTCACTCTGCCTTCGTCAATTTTGATGAGAAAAATGCTCATCTTAGAGCTTTGATGACAAAAAAAAAAAAAAGAAAAAAAGAATGCAAGATATCAACTTTACAAATTTTAAAACGAAAAACGTAATTTACAACTAAACCACCTCGAAATTATGTCTATATAAAAAAGGATTAAAGAACCATTTTAATTCTGCCTTCGTCGATCTTGATGAGAAAAATACTCATCTTAGGGCTTTGGTGACAAAAAATAAGAATGCAAGATATCAAATTTGCACATTTTAAAATGAACAACCTAATTTACAACTAAACCATCTCAAAATTATATCTATATATATTACCTCCGGTCCTTAATATAAGAACTAGTTAATTAATTTGAATAGATTAAGAAAATTTGTTAAGTTAATTATTTGTAATAAATAGGTGTTATTTTTCCTAAAATACCCCTGCTAATCATATATATATTAACTAAAACTATCATTTGATTGGATCTTTAACATGTTTAACTACCATAAGGATTACCTAAAAAAAAAAAGATAAACATTAGAGATAAACCGGACTGAGGTTTGATATTTCAGACTAAATTGAAAATCAAACTTACTCTTATATTAAAGATTAGAAGTAGTATATATTTTAAATTACTTACAAGCATCCCATCTCTTTTTTTTTTGGAGAATGTTTCTTTCTCGATCTTCTACTTAGAGCAAACTAATCTGTTTAAAATGACTTATAAATAGTTTTTCAATCAAAATTTATAAAACATAAAATAAGTACATAAAAAAAATTTGTCTAAATTTACATAAAACATACTTGTAAATTTTTATTTAAGTAATTCCAAAAAGACTACCGGTTTTCTTTCTCCGCGACCAAAGCCACGGGATAGATGAAAGCCTTCAACTTTCCTAATGGAATGGTCCATCCAAGAACCGCTCCAGTTTTCCCAGGAGCTGTTAGACTTTCCCTGTCGGGTATTGGTTCAGTTATTAATTTACAATGAAGCTCCACCGAAAATTGTTGCTTTGGATTCAAATGTCACACCATCTTAGAATTTTACCGTTGAGGAGCTCCATAATAAGTCTGGCGCTTTTGGAATGCTTTAGCATTTACAAAATTAAAGAAATAGCAACCGCTCTTAACATCCCTGAACCAGAAAATGGAAGGCTTGAGTCACAGCACACGGTCCAGTACAGAGGAAATATGAACTAACAGAATTTGCAAGACAACTTCCTCTGAGACCTAACATTTTTGCTTTTATCTTAGTCTTATTCCAATTCCAAGCATCGAATAACGAATTACGGTAAGAATTACAGGCATATATCTACTCCAACGGTCTCCATTTAAATATTTTACGTGTGAGGAAAAAGAATGAAAACACGATGAACACACAAAAAGGATTTAAGATATCATAGGACAAGTCATACAGAATCAGCATAAACCGGTTTCCGCCTATCTTTCTTTCGCCAACAAAACAGAGTCCATATTAATAATACAGTTGCCTCATTTACCATAACCAGCATGATATGACTGGGAGCAGCAACACACTTCATAGGAGTCCCCTTCTTCTCTTGTAATCACTAACAGTCAATGTCAATGCATGCCTCCTGCCATCATTTTCTGGGACTCGAAATCCCACCGTTGCTTCTATTCTTTGCTTCCTTCCCATGAAACCAGCCTGAGCTCCCTGGGCTCCACCAAACTTCTGAAGTATTGCTAATGAAATTGGCAACTCAAAATTGTGCAGCACATTTGACTCGGTCCCTTGATCCACTGGAGCACTTGTATCTACTAGCTTGCCAGCACCAGCAGCTGCTTCCAGAGCTGCAGCAGTAGCCACCATACCGGCCTCCGAAGTTGCTCCTGTGCCATTGATGCCTGCACCAACCACTGGGCCATTGGCATTATTATTTCCAGCTTCACCAGGTTTTGAAGCATAGTAGTTCCTTGATCGAGTCCATCTCCTTGAAAATGGATCATAACCTGCCTCCCCAGCTTTCAAGACTGCACTGAGTGGCCTCAATTCAGAAGCATTTTTAAAATTCTCAAACCTGTTCTTTCTGTTCATCTCAGCCAGCTTCAATGCCTTGGCATCCTTCTCCTTTGCTTGTCTGACTGCCTCTAATTCTAATAGTCTTGCCTTGATTCTCTCGACTTCTGCCTCATTGTTCTTACTCTGTGCTATCTCCAATTCCCTCCTCAGTCGATCTTTCTCAGCTGCAATATTTAATGGCCTTGATGAAGAAGATTTTTTCTCCTGTAACATCTGTTTGACAGTAGCTGCAGAGTATACAAATGTGTTAATCTTTGGATAGCTTGTTTTTTGTCCAACACATCTTGTTTGCTTGGCATCCTGCCACCACTTCGCTCTACTTCTTTAACCCATTGTTTGAATTCTTCCTCAATTGGTGCAGAGTCGCTAACCATAGCCATTTGCCACCTAGCAGCAGAATTTTCATTTCCCCAAGTAACATTTAGGTACTTGTATGTAGTTTTATTCTCTAGTCTATATTGCCGCTCAGGTTCTGTGGCATCAACATTTTTCACCATGCAAAGGCGGTAGATCGGGCCAGACTTCGATCTACCAATACCAACTCTTACGAAGCAACCAACAATTAAATCTTCAAAGAAAGGCTCCATAAACCATTTAGCTAGTTTTGACCTGCGAATTGTAATTTCTCTAATATCCTCAAATGTTGGCCCATCAGACATTGCCCTATCATCATCACTGTCACCAATCCCTCCATCCCCAGTTGAACCTTCATCATCACTATGAGACCTACTTTCACTCTCACTATGGCTTGAACTACTAAGGCTTGTTGAAGTAAAAGGCTTGCCCTTCGGTGAAAAATGCCGAGACCCTGAACCTCTGGATGCCTCTCTCAGTCTACGGTGGGCTTCTGGATCTTGCTGTTTCAACCTCTTTGCTCGCAATTCATTTAGCGCATCATCCTTAGCAGCTGACCTGTCAGCAGATCTGGCTGATGAACGCACACGAGATGATGGAAGAGGAGGAGTTTGTTTTCTGGGCACGCTTGTCTTTCCTTTCTCACGCTTTGATGCTATCTTCCCCAACAAATTTTTATCATCCTTTTTGCTTGCCCTATCAGACAAGATCATCTCTCTTTGAAGTTCAGTCATTTCAGAGAGCTTCCGCCGGTCATCTTCGTTTTTATATAGATCATCACCAATGTCAGATTCATCACTGCTATCACCCTCGTGATGGGAATGACCATCATCCCCATCCCCTTCTTGACTAACCTGATCATCATCTCTTTCTGTTGAATCTAATCTCTTCTTTAAAGGAACTTGAGATCCAGAGGGCTTTCTGCTTGCAAAGTTAAGATCATCATCTGAATCATCATCCCTAGAATCACTCCCACCATCTGAATATGAGCCATCATGTTGCCTCCTCGAAGAAGGTAGAGACTGGCGATTTCTCCCCGTCCCAGTTCTTCCCGCAGCTTCCAAAAGTAAATTTTCTAAATCTGCCATAATAGTCCCCCTTCAGCGTTTGAATTCAAACTGATCCTACCTGCATATAAACCAAGGTATTAATTGCTGTCACATAAGCCACAAAACAGCTTTAGAGCCATGAAAGCATATACAAAGTAATTAGATGTATACATGCAAGCTTGGTAACAATATCAAGAGTTGACAACTACAGATGAATACGATCAACTCAGCTATGTGGGTGTCAATTAACAATGGCGGGGAGATGGGGTTGTGGCTGAGGTCTTAGGACCTCTTTGGTTGGGCGAAACGGCAATCAGACTCCTGTTGGCTGCACAAAGGGGGAGAACAGAGCAGCAGCTAGGGAAGAAGGTTCAAGCGGAAAGAGATGTTTCCTGCCAGGGGCGGAGGAATAGCTTGGTCCAGAAAGGCAGAGGGAGATAAAACTACCGAACTACCCATGAAGAAGCAGAACGGGTTGATAAAGAGGCATTTGCGCCGGATTTGGGCAGAAGAAGTTGAACAGATGAAAATTTTACTTGCACACAGCGGAGCATCAGTAATTCGCCCCCCCTCCCCAGCCCCAACCCCAACCCAACTCAAACGAAATACTTCGCTGCGCACATGTAATAACCGAAGAGGACAACTATAATCGCATCGACTGGAGGGATGAAAAGAGATTTATATGTAATCCTAACCTTGAAGGCAAAAGTCTCGCTCTCCAACGGACTCTAGACCAAGAGATTTCTGTCGCCTTTGTCTCCGCTGTGACCTCCGGCGCCGATTCCCTCTTATCCGTCGAGTCTCAGCCGACGGCCACGTTGCAGCACCGAGCTCTCTCACCCTGGATTTCCCTAGTCGTTCTCGCCCAAAAAATTGGCCCCAGCCACCGATTTTCTCTAACCTCCGGCACCGCTGTCGCAGTCGGTAAGGAATCCCTCTTCTCCGTCAATCCCTCAGTCACCGACGACACGTGCTGGCCCCAAAACCATCGACCCAGCCAAGCCGCCAAGCCCTCGTAGATTCTGATCCAACCTAATGGTACTTCACATCGTGAGGAAGAGATGTCGGGTCCGTTTGGATCAGCGATTGAAAAAGCAGCTTATAGAAAAAGTAGCTTATAGAAAAGTGAAGTTGGTAAAAGTTAAATTGGATAAGCTGAATTGTGTTTGGATTGGAGTTCAGACAAGCTAGTTTACAAAAATGAGATTGGAAAAAGTTTGTTTGGATTATAGTTGAGTAAAAGTAATTTTGGCTGAAAAATTGCCAAAATGGGTATGAGTTTTAATAAATAATAAAACATGATTAAAAAAATAATTTCACATAATACAATGAAATTAAAATAATTTAATATGAAGAAGTCATAAAAAATATTTTAAATATAAAGTGAAATATAAAAAATAAAAGTATATTTTTAGGAGCATATTTAAAAATAAAAATATATTTCTAACTTATTCATTACTTTCAACTAATTTTAATTGATTTTTTATTATCTACAAATTAGTTATTTGAGGCTTATAATAAGAATCAAAAGAAGTAATAAATTTCTTAACTTTTTCTCTCTTCATATTTCAAAAGCCATAAGCCATAAGCTATAAGCCATAAGCTGTTAATTTTAGCTTATAGCTTATTGTAGCTTTTCAGACATAAGCCCGATTACAAATAAGTGTTGCCAAACAGACCCTACTTTTTTCAATTGAGCTTATAGAGCTTATAGAGCTTATAAGCTACTTATAAGCTCTAAAAAAGTGTTTCCAAACAGGCACGTCAAGATGTGGGAGCCTGGCAGGCACCTCGCAGTTTACTTGATTTTTTTTTTTTAAATAACCAAATTCAACTTTAAATTTTACTCCGGAGTAAACTGTAACATATTTTCCTGAAATTTACAAACTAAAAATTTATACTTTATTAATGACAGCCGAATCAGGTAATTAATTATTCAACAAATATACCATCAAAGTCATATTTTAGGTAGATCACTATTTTTTGAAAAATAGATTTTTATATGTATTTTAAAATTCAATTATATTAATTTAACTTAATATAGTTATTCAACAATTAATTTTTATATATTCTAAATTGAATTTCAAAATTTTCATTAATTAGTTATCGCATTATTTTGATTTTTGGTGACTCTTTGTGCTTGGAACACTGAATGCTGCTGATAAGCAGATTTTTTAGTCCTAGCCGTCCAAGAGTTTCGGAGAAGATGGAATTGAATCAAATTCAGCACAAGTTCGTCAACTCTGGGGGCCTAAAACTCCACATAGCTGAAATCGGAGAGGGTCTGAATTCTCTACACCTCATCATCATCATCATCTTCTTCTTCTTCTTCTTGAATCAAACACCCATTTTCATTTTCGCTTGCAGGTCCTAACGTCGTCGTTTTCCTTCATGGATTCCCGGAGATATGGTACACCTGGCGCCACCAGATGATTGCCCTGGCCAATGCTGGATTCAGAGCGATTGCCCCCGATTACAGAGGCTACGGGCTTTCCGATCCACCACCCGAACCCGAAAAGGCGACCTTATCCGATTCACTGTCTACTTGGCAATTTCTCTTTGTGAGTTCTACTTGTAAACTGTTTTGAATACAATTCCATGATCTCAATATCAATTGTGCACCTCTGATAAATTGAAAGATACATTTTTTTTTGGTCAAAAGAGTAAGAATAAAAGAAATATTAGAATGGAAGTACTAAGCACAGAGACATGCCTACTTGCAACTGATGAGAATGTATTGTTAGTCACTTGCCTAATAACCTAATTCTCTCTGTTTTTTGGCCAGCCTGATAACCTAATTCAAGAGCCCCAACTCTATATGTATTTGTAGGTTTTTCTGATAGGAAAAGATTTTGGAGCTACGCCTGCATATCTTTTTTCTATTCTGCATCCGGAAAGGGTCTTAGGAGTTGTCACGTTGGGGGTTCCTTTTGTGCCTCCAGGTCCTTCTGTTAGGAGAAGTATCTTCCTGAAGGCTTCTATATCTTGAGATGGAGAGTAAGTTTCAATCCTTATTCATTCTTTCATACCCCATACACACACACACGCACTTACACACTTATTAGTTTGTTTCTGTCCATTCCAATTCATTTCAGGAGCCAGGAAGGGCAGAGGCTGATTTTGGACGCCTTGATGCAAAGACGGTTGTGCGAAAAGTTTACATTCTCTTCTCCAGAAGTGAGATCCCAATAGCTCAGGAGAACCAGGAGATCATGGATATGGTGGAGCCATCGGCTCCACTTCCCCCTTGGATCACAGAAGAAGATCTCGCAACATATGGAGATTTGTATGAGAAATCTGGATTTCAAACAGCTTTACAAGTTCCATACAGGTACTTGAGAGTGACTACTCTTGATATATCTGAAACTATGAAGCAAAAACATGATAAAATTTATAGCATCCATGTGTCAATCAAGAATCGTATTGGGTTTGACATATGTTTTTCTTCACAAGTCTATGTGCTACATATATTAAAGAGAGGACAAAAAAAGCATGAAATGTTAATATGAAAGAGCTCTTGATTTCGCAGCAGATCTCATCATGTACTCTTGCTTTTCTGGGAATTTCACATGTTAGTGGACTTTGCTTGGATCCTAAACATTGTGTGGTTTCTCTTCTAATGCAAGAGTGGATTTGTTGTAGAAACTTTCTACCAGAAGTGGTGCAGAGTATGAATTTTTGCTTGTGACATTGGATTTGATTGGCATGATAGGTCATTTGGTGAAGAGTTGAATTTAGCAGATCCAGTGGTAAAAGTTCCTGCGTTTCTGATAATGGGTGGCAAGGATTATGTGCTTAAATTTCCAGGGATTGAAGATCTAGTGAAGAGTGAAAAGGCTAAAAAACTTGTTCCCAATTTGGAGATCACATTCATCCCTGAAGGAACCCACTTTGTTCACGAGCAATTCCCTGGACAAGTGAATCACCTTATCCTCTGCTTCCTTGGTAAGCAAATTTGATTTTGAATTGTAAATTATGAATTTGTTTTGTATGTGTTGTGTGAAATGACTTGTATGGATTTGAAATAAATAATCTCTTCTCTGTGTCTTTGTGGAAAATGACTTTTTTTCTTGGGGAGTTTCATCATGATCTTGCTCGATCAACTCTCGACAAATTAAATATTATTGCAGCTATATATCAATTTGTATGACAATTTTATGGAAAGTTATGAGACTTTGAGATTCTCATCTCAAAACATTGATCTCCAAGACCCCCAAAAAAAAATTCAAACGAACCTATGCATGGCAAAGAACGATATCATAATGAAAAAGACGTGTGGAAAAGACAAGAAGATAGAAAATAGTGTTGAGTTATCCTTCTTAAACTATCGACATATTCCAAGGTCCTCTGTATGACTGAATAGCATGTGAAATACAGCACCACTACTTGATAGTATAATGGTTCAAATCGATGGTCAAGCCAAAATGCCCACTTTCTAGCATGAAGACAAAATATATTAAATTTGACATGTTGTCGTGGAAGATACATAAATGTAACTTGTATTATTTATACTTAAATTATTCAAAATTTAGTATTTGTCTGGGATCATGATTAAAATTCTAGAGGCATTTGTTCACGGTACTTGTTCATATGATTCGAAACAAATTTTATTTATTTATTTATCTCGTATTTTATAAATTATTATTGAAATGTTATTTTTAAAAGATTTTTTCCTAATTCCAAACTAGTCCTAATATTTGGTGAGTACCATATTGAAATTTAACCCGGTTTAATCCCAGCTTCTTAGACGTGATTAAATTATATTCTATTTTGATGCGCAAGATGTTTAGAATGGGGGTAATTATACGCTATGGTAGTAATGTGCGCCGTACATGCAATAAAAATTTAGAAAATATTTGGATGAAAGTCAAATTATAATTTTAAAAGTACTTTTACGATATACGAAATAAATATATAAAAGAGTCTGTTTCGTTTTATGAAAAATTGTTTTTTAAAAGTATTTTTTTATCTTGTCAAACACTCCCTTAAAAATGACGACTTCTTATTCCAGCACAACAAAAGCACATCTTGTGATTCCTTCATTTTCATTTATCGGACAGCTTTGAATATTTCACATGGACAAAATAAAACATACTATTAATTAAATAAAAAATAAATTCAATCAAATTAAATTAAATTCTAACTCAATCTTGCTCATCTCTCTTAGGGTGTGTTTGGATGAAACCAAACTGTAGTTTGTAAAAGTGATTCTGGAGAATAGATTTTGGGGAAAATAGATTCTGTGAAGAATAGATTTTGTAAAAAAGTGATTCTGAGAAGTGAGAGTGTTTGGATAGTTGTTATCAGAAGCACTTTTTATATATACAAATTACTAAAAAAAAGACATAAGTTAATATGATAATTACAGAAAAAATAGATTTTATGATATATTTTAATTTGAAGGAATAAAATTGTTAATAATATATTTTTTACTAACATAATTAATAATACATAAGATAATATAATTAATAAATAATTAATGTGTATATATATTTATAAAATATAAGATTAAATATGTTTATCAAAAAATATGTTTATAAAAAAAATAACAAGATACATATCATATAAGCTCTCACACTCTCCCTTTTTTCTCCAAAAGCAAAAAAATTTTGCTTTTTCCAAAACTATGGTTTTGATTTTTAGAGGGGTGTTTGGGTGATTGACACCCCAAACCATGGTTTGGGTCCCCAAACCATGGTTTGGGTCCCCAACCATGGTTTGAGGTGTCACCCAAACACACCCTTAATCTCTCTCTACCGTAATTATTCAACAATAGAAATATAAGGGTATTCTTGAAAAATATATTAATTACTTTATAGTAGATGTTAGGCAAAAAAAATTAGTTCATATATTTGTAAAATAAGAAAATATGAATGTAAAAAACTTTTAGAAGATGATTTATGAATAAGAATGGAAGGTGCGTGTTAATTTATAGCAAACACTTTCTTAGACAACCATGGTGGAAACGTTTGTAGTTAAAAATAAAGCACAAATAGAAAGAGTGTAATTTGTGCTTTATAAAAGTTTAAGAAATTATACTAGCTTCTGTTTTTAATATAAGACTCCATTTATGAATTTAAAAAGATTTATAATATATGTTATATCTTTTTGAAATATTTATATATATTGTTATATTATATATCAATTCGTATGTTAGAAAATTTTTTAAAAATGATTAAATGTAAATATTTCAAAATAATTTTTTATTTTTTTAAATTTTTTTAAATTATTTCTCCTTTGGTTCTATTTATAGGACAGAAAGAAAAGGTTTTTATTAGTTCTATATATCGTATCATTAAAGTTTTAATATGAATGTATTATTTTATCTCTTATTTATTATAATGTAAATGATTTTTTTTAAAGTTATATATATTAAATAAGGATAGAGTTAAAAAGTTATTATATTTTAATAAAAAATTAACATAGTTTAAAATTTTTTTTAATCTATATAAAATATATTAAAATATTTTATAAATACGAGAGGAGTAAACTAATCATTCTCTCAGGGGAGCAGAGATAGTAATTTACATTTATCTTGACAAAGTTTTCGTCTGTTTGTCTGTTTCTAAGAGCATCTTTATTCCTTTCCCCGAAAGCATCTATCTCTCAAATGACCATTTTACCCTTACTGCATGCATCCCAGCTGTCAAATTGCTAACCGGAGTAATTACGTCCCCATCTGCGGATGCAGCCTCACTGGGCCAAATAAACACACACAGACGCCCATTGAACCATATTGCAAGTTCCCTCCGTAAGAGAGGGCACTGAGAATCCTTAAGATGGACCAAATTCAACACAAATTCGTCGAAGTCGGAGGCCTCAAGCTTCACGTCGCCGATGTCGGAACCGGTTAGAATAACAATGATCCTCTGCTTCTTTCATGATTTCGCTCCTTCTTACAACCTTTATAGCCGGAAGCTTCAAACATTGTTTTTTGTGTGAGTATTTCATCAGGTCCTAACGTCGTCGTTTTCCTGCACGGCTTCCCCGAGATATGGTACTCCTGGCGCCACCAGATGATCGCCCTCGCCGGTGCCGGCTTCAGAGCTATCGCCCCCGATTACAGAGGCTATGGCCTTTCTGACCCGCCGCCCGAACCCGACAAAACCTCCTTCTCTGTCATTACCAATGACCTACTTGCAATGCTCGATGCACTTGGTCTCAATAAGGTTACTGTGTTATATATATATATATATATATATATCTCTGTGGACTTTCTGCGTTTTTTATGCTAACATGAAGTGAATTATCCTAGACGAGTTAGTGTTTCATCATTCTACTTTTCATTAAATAATAAGAGTGAATCGCTCTAAGCTCTCTCGAGGAATGAGCAATTTCCAGCCAGGCAGCTTCTGTTGAGAGATTCAAAACAGTGGTCAATATTGACTAGTCACCATATCAAATACTACCTCCGTCTTAGATATAAGATCTTGTTTAACTTTTATTTTGGTCCTAAATATAAGGTTCCAATCCACTTTGTCTCTCATATTTATATATATTTTTTCAAAGTAACCCTTCTAACAATGATGGTTCTAATCAATACACTTAATTAGTAAGGATATTTTAAGAAAGACAACACCTATTTAAAACAAATAACTAATTCAACTTATTTCCTTAATCTTCTCAAGTTAGTCAACTGGTTCTTATAATTAGGACCGGAGGTAGTATATCAATAGACTGGAAAAAGTAAAATTTTTCTGTGTAACAGTAACTATTATGGATTAATCGGTTGATATATATTTATGTTAACATATTCCCTTTCTCAACAACGTAAATAGGTTTTCCTAGTTGCAAAAGACTTTGGAGCTCGACCTGCATATTTACTTGCAGTTCTACACCCTGAAAG
This sequence comes from Neltuma alba, assembly GCF_004799145.2. Classification (NCBI taxonomy): domain Eukaryota; kingdom Viridiplantae; phylum Streptophyta; class Magnoliopsida; order Fabales; family Fabaceae; genus Neltuma; species Neltuma alba. Next base: position 17,509 of record NW_021637280.1, read on the forward strand.
GGTCTTAGGTGTTATCTCACTGGGAGTTCCATATTTTCCTCCTGCCCCCTCTCAGTTCCACAAATACCTTCCTGAAGGCTTCTACATTTCAAGATGGAAGGTATAATCTTAAACCGTGTTGAGTTTCTAATTTCTATTGCTATTATAATCATTATTGGTAGTGTCTATCATATGCAACCTTAATTGTTCTCTTTTTGGTTTTTCTCAGGAACCAGGAAGGGCAGAGGCTGATTTTGGACGTTTCGATGCAAAGACGGTTCTGAAAAACATTTACATCCTCTTCTCTAGAAGTGAGATACCAATCGCTGAGGAAAACCAGGAGATTATGGATTTGGTGGATCCATCAACCCCTCTTCCCCCTTGGTTTACAGAAGAAGATCTTGCAGCTTATGCAGCACTGTACGAGAAATCTGGGTTCCCAAACGCATTGAAGGTTCCATACAGGTAAAGGAATTAATGATTCTTGTTCTTGAGAAAATCGAGAAAACAATGATGGTTTATGATCTAGAACTAGACTTATAATTACTTTTTGTATTTACATTTACATATATAGGTCGTTGGGTGAAGTGTACAACATAGCAGATCCAACAGCCAAAGTTGCAGCTCTTGTTATAATGGGAGGGAAGGATTATTTTCTCAAGTTTCCAGGGATTGAGGATCTAATAAAGAGTGGGAAGACGAAAGAATTTGCACCCAACTCGGAAATAACGTTCATTCCAGAGGGAGGCCATTTGTTCAGGAGCAATCCCCGAACGAGTTAATCAGCTGATCCTTGACTTCCTTGGCAAGCATTTGAAACTTACCTGAGATTTCTGGAGACTGAGACACATGATGTTATGAGTGGAAGTTGCAATATAGAATATAAATGTGGTGAATCAGATTATGTTATGACTCATACCCCTGCAGTGTGATAATCCGTGTGTAGCTAGGCTTCCAATCAAATTGAAGTAATGAATAAAAAAGACAATTTAACTGGGAATGGCTAGAGATTAGAGATTAAAATAACGACTAGCGCGCGAAAAAAAAAATGATAATAATTGTATTGTAGGAGATTTTGTTTGTAGATATCAATCGGTTTGATCATTATTATATTGGTTTTATATTGACATCATTATAAAATGAAATCATTATTATTATCTGTTTTATTATGTTTACTTTTCATTAAAATGTATATTTAAAAAATTTAATATTTTTGTAGAAGGAATGAGCATTTTTAATTTAAAATATAATAAAAACCATTTAAATCGATCTAGAAAATCTATATGAGGCCGGGGTATATATATGTTTACCTACCAAATTGGGGTCCCTTTTTAAAAGTTAAAAAATCAATAATTTTTTGATGTTTCGGAGATTTTTTAGAAAAAATGGTTTATTGGGCAGAGATTTTATTAAAACTAAAAAGGTAGCTAGAAATTATTTGTGTTTGGTTATTATAATTATAAGAAGTGATTTATTTATTAGTAAAATAATATTTTATGATATTCTCGTGTATTTACGAATTTTTATTATGATATTCTTGCACATGATTATACTACCTCTGGTCCTAATTATAAGACCCAATTAACTAATTTGAGGAGATTAAGGAAGTAAGTTAAGTTAGTTATTTGTAACAAATAAGTGTTGTCATTCCTAAAATATCCTTGCTAATTAAATGTGTTGGTTAGAACTATTATTATTAGAAGAACTATCTTAGGAAAAAAATACATAAATATAAGAGATAAAATGATTAGGGTCTTATAATTAAGACCAAACTAAAAGTCAAACGGGATCTTAATATACCGGAGGTAGTATTATTTACGTAGAAATTGATTCTCACAAAAAGTTTGGATGCGACTCGGTTCATGATCCCCGTTACTTGTATCTAGTATGGCTGAAAATGGAAGATAATCGTCAACTTTCAAACCTGGTCCGGGAAATACGTGAACAGAGAATCCAGATTTGTCTTTTTTGTCTCGGGTCAGATAAGATAAAAAATCATTTCTGTCTTTTCCAGAAAGCATCATCATCTTCATAGTTCATTCCCATTCCTTGAGGTTCAACTGAACCTGAGGCCGCAAAGACCATTTTGACTTAAGTACATTGCATGCTAGGCAGCCAGCTGTAAAAATGCCTAGTGCTCATTGCCTATCCATGCAGCCTCATCGGCCAATTATATATATATATATAGAGAGAGAGAGACACACACACACAGCGAACGAGTATTTACTGTTTGCTCAGTAAGAAGAGAGTCCCCCCGAAATCGCTCAGAACCAGAGAATCCGCAAGATGGACCAAATTCAACACAAATTCGTCGACGTCGGAGGCCTCAAGCTTCACGTCGCGGAAATCGGGACCGGTCTCAATAATAATAATTATCCTTTTTCGTTCCTGATTTTGTTCCTTCCTACTATTCTATACGAAGCTTCTAACATTTCTCGTTTTTTGGGAGTTTCAGGTCCTAAAGTCGTCGTTTTCCTGCATGGTTTCCCTGAGATATGGTACTCCTGGCGTCACCAGATGATTGCTCTTGCCGGTGCCGGCTTCAGAGCTATTGCCCCCGATTACAGAGGCTACGGCCTTTCTGACCCGCCGCCCGAACCCGAGAAAGCCGCCTTCTCTGACATTGTCAGTGATCTGCTTCGAATGCTCGATGCACTTGATCTTTCTAAGGTACTGAAAATGTGGGCTTTCTGCATTTTTCAAGTCAGAAAACTGTAAACCCTTGAGAGTTTATGCTTCATCTTCCTAATTTGTTTAATAACGAGGGTGAATCACACTAAGCTTTCTCAAGAAGTTAGGAAATGATACATGTGGCTGTGAACCTGTGGAAATATATTTCATTTTAAAAGAAACATATTTTTCTGTTTTAATTTTAATGAACTGATTGCTAAGATAACCTTTTGCCGAGTATATTGCATTATAAAATGTTAGCTGCCTTTCTTGTCATTTTAAACGTAAAATTTAATTTCCATGTTGTGTAGGAAACTATAATTTTACTGGATTAATTTGTTTAATGAATACGGAATGTGAGTAGAGCCAGCCCGATTATATGTTTGAAAGCAAACATGTTAGCGATCAATCTCTGATGAATTTGGCATATTACATGTTAGTAAACTGAAAAAGTGAGCCTTTCCCTGTGGCTGTTTGCATTAACTGGTTAATCTAATTCTATTCATGTATTCTCCTTCACTTCAACCATGTAAATATAGGTTTTCCTTGTTGGAAAAGACTTTGGCGTTCGAGTGGGCTACTTATTTGCCACTCTACACCCAGAAAGGGTCTTGGGTATCATAACATTTGGAGCTCCATACGTGCCTCCAGGCTCCTCTCAGCTCCACAAATACTTTCCTGAAGGCTTGTACATTTTAAGATTTCAGGTAACCTTAACTCTGCTGTGTTTCAAGTGTTGTCACAAATCCTATTTATTATGTAATCTTGCCCTGTCCATTTTAGGAACCTGGAAGAGCAGAGGCTGATTTTGGACGTCTTGATGCAAAGACTATTGTAAGAAACATTTACATACTTTTCTCAAGAAGTGAGGTACCAATAGCTGAGAAAAACCAGGAGATTATGGATTTGGTGGATCCATCAACCCCTCTTCCCCCTTGGTTCACAGAAGAAGATCTTGCAGCATATGGGACATTGTATGAGAAATCTGGATTCCAAACTGCATTGAAGGTTCCATACAGGTAATGCAATGATTTTGTTATGTAGGAATTTTGGTTCTCTTAGTTCTGATCTGCCAAAATGTGCTCAACGTAGGTCTACTTTTGTACAAAAAAACATGGAGAGGAGCACGATGTGCTCTGTGGATAAAATATCTATTTTAGAAACTTTTTGAGCTGGTGGTGACTTTGGTTTTTCTGGCCTTTTGCATTTATAGGTCTCTTGGTGAAGAATTCAACTTGCCAGATCCAATAGTCAAAGTTCCAGCACTTCTAATTGTTGGTGGCAAGGATTATTCTCTTAAATTTCGAGGGGTGGAGGATTCAATAAAGAGTGGAAAGGGGAAAGAATTTGTCCCCAATCTGGAAATAGCATTTGTTCCTGAGGGAACTCATTTTGTTCAGGAACAATTCCCTGAACGAGTTAATAAGCTTATTCTTGACTTTTTTAGTGAGCACATTTGATTGTGAACTTCAATTTGAAGACTTTGTCTCGAATAAGTCCCCTAATAAGTCCCTTGATTCGGTCAAATGTTAATGGAAGATTTGAACATTATGCAGCCCTTTTTTTCCTTTCTTTCTTCTTTTTCACATAAAAATAGATTGATCTGGATGCCACTTTCCGAAATGGTAACACTAAACCGCACTAAACTCAGATTGATGGATGACAATAATTACTGTTATGACGTCTTGTAAACAAAATTTGGAAGAAATAATCCCTTAGTTCTCTAAGTTTTTTCTCATTTATAACTCAATTATTCATGACTCACTGTAATTGAGTCTTTCAAATTTTAACTTGCTCATAACTTAGTCGCTAATCTTTTCACATTCAATAATTTAATCTTTATTATATAAAAAAATAGCAAGAGCCCTTAAATGATATATTTATGAGTAGCCCTTTTGTTGGTTGCTATTTTTTTTTTTTCAATAAAAAAGCTACATAATTCAGCTTGACTACAATGATTTAAATAATTGACAGCAACAACTTAAGACTACACATATTCGGTGTTGGTTGCTTTCAAGTACAATATATAAGCCACAAACCGGTATTTGTAATAGCCAGACAAGAATAAAGATGCCAAGACGAATACGCCAGACATTCAATTAGGTGCCATTTGGTACAATGAAATTCTAATGATGGAAGAGGAGATAAAGAGTTGATCTCAGACAAGCATAATCCTTCCGACCACCCCTCCTTTGCCGCCTTAAATGCTTTATGCTCGCCTAAGATCGGTTAATAACATCTCCCACTCCCAAAACCGTCGTTGCAGCCTCCTCTTTCTCATGACCACCCTTCTTCGCCGCTCCTTCTTCATCGCCTCGATCTCAGACGAGCATAAATAGATGTAATTGCCTTGGTATTTGAACTTGTAAATGCAATGTACTCTTATGAAACTCAGTGGCAATTACATTATTTGATTCCTAATCTGAATGTATATAAATATAATCACCCTCATGTCTTCGCTACCTTATAGCACCCTTACATGCCTTGTGAAAATTGCAAGTGGTTTATATGATCATTATTGCATCATTTGATGCTTCGCTTAGATGCCCGCATAGGAGCATGGAAAAACCGAGGTTGACCCTGGGCTTAAACGTGACCTTGACGTACAACAATGTGGAGTTTTGCTCCATGTCTCATGATGTTTTTGCATTCCAGGCTAGAACATAACGTGCAAAGATGTATTGAGTTTGATTCCATCCCTTATGATCCAGGATTTTTTTTTTTATGAAATGATCAAATATATTGTAAAATGTGCGTCAAGTTTAACCCCGGTCACTAGACTAGTATAAACACATGTTCGAGAAACATAATCATATCTTACACCAGCTAATCAAGGCCTCACAACAAAGATTAGAGAGAGAATTTTACAGGTTGTCTAGCTACATGCCTAATACCCGTACAAAAAGGGCACGCTCCTCCCACTTGTTCCAACAATAGTGACACTGTTTCCGTTTGAACATCAAGTAAAGAGAAACAATTCAAATTAAAGGAGCTTAGATGGTGTTCTGAAAGAAATATCCAAAATACACTCTCTATTATGCTGTGATTGCATATGCAGCTTATTTGAGAAATGACCATCTTCTAATGCAAGAAGATTTACTTGTTTTAGTATTTGAGCTTGTATTTTTGTTTGGCAAATTCCTCATATCTGAGCACTTGCAAAAATCGATGAATCACTTCATTCTTGAGATGGTTGCCTTTATACAAATATGAGAAAATTGAGAACTCAGATTAAAACTTAACGTGCAAAGCTACCCTAATTATTCTTGCATATCTTATCATCCTCACATTAAATGTTGTCTTAATAATAACCGGAAAAAGGATGGATAGACTGCACTACTGTAATAGTGGGTCAGTGCATGTTAAACTCTTGGCCTTTAGTAACTGTTACCCACTTTTCTTCCCTTTTTTCTCTCTCTGTCCTCAATGCAAAGGGCAAATCCCAAAAAGACCAAATTAAGGAGAAACAGCAAACATCAATATAACTTCTACATGAAATCTTGTCCCATTGTCATACTAATCTCTATCATTATTTGGCTAAAATGAGAAAATAACCTTCACCAACAGGAGTTGGGTAGTCACTCAAATCCTCATAGGGAGAGATGCCCAACAGTGCCTCAAACAAAATTATCCCAGTATTAAAAAAAAATGGAAAGAAAGAAAAAGAAAGTAACCCTGGCTGAAGCGATGGACAAACAAAGGATGGGTGGGTTTTAACATAATATAAAGGCTCCTGATACAAGAAAATGAATGAATGAACCAAAAAAAAAAAATTGAACCAAAAGGGAGAAAAAAATAGCACTACTATTACACAGAAACCATGCCAGGAATGAATCCAGGCATTTGCTACTGAATTTTGTATACAAGCATCTGGTCACCAATCGCATGAAACAGACACAGGAAAAAGTTATGTATTGGAAAAATAAAATGGAGCCAAGATGCAGAACTTTGATTGAGTAAAAAAGATTTGGTCAGTGTGATGAGGTGACCAGCAGAAAATCTCATTTCCTTGGGCGAGTCCTGTAACAAACACTACTGTAGGCTGAGGCTGTACAAGTTTCCTGTTTGTAGAGAGTTCTTCATGGAATTCGACACGATTCAATGACTTCACTCACAGCTTTATGAGTCTCTGGCGAAATCATGTTCAAACTCAAGTGGAATTCCTGGAGAGAGAGGTAATTATGAGTTGAGGTTGATATAAATGCTATGAACAAAAATATAGAAATGTGGGTCCTAGGTGACAGAGTAAGCCACACCCAACAAGAGACTAAACAAGGACTCCCAATAAACGTTCCACCAACCTAGAATTGAAATAAAAGTTATAGCAATTAGCAAGGCAGTCTCGGCCAGAATATTCTAGCCAGGTTTGTTTTGGAGCAGTAGCTAAAACACGCGATAAATGCTTTACACCCCAAGACAAACTGTGTGTCAATTGTCGTTCAGACCTAATCCCATACTCCTATAACCTTTACCAATCACTCCCACCCCTTTTCTGTTCCCTTTTTAATAAAAGGAAAAGGGAAAAAACAGCATTTCACCAACGACAATTGCAGAGTCTAATTTGCCATGGTACTCAATAGGGCCAAGAGCAGCATACCACAAATCGGTCTAACACAGGTACAAGAATAGCTAACTTGCGATCTGGAAGATTGTCAGCGATTGCTTCTCGTACACTCTTGCTGCAAGCCAAAATCTACACATAAAAAGCCTGAACAAATGCTGCACAATAAAACTGGGCCAAAAAAAGGACAAGAAAGATAACCTTTCAGTAGAAAGAAAGGCTAGAAGCAGGGCTGAATATGCTTCTACAATCATTTTCTCAGCTTCCTTTTCACCCTCTAGCAAAGCCGCCTCATCATTCTGCATGATGAAACATATCATAACTCTTGAAAATAACATCAGAGTAGGCAAAGAACAGTCCAATATTTATTTCCTGCCTTAATTCTTGGGACCTGATGTCCAGGCTCAGCATTTTTTTATTTCCTTGTTCATCTGAATTAAATCTACATTATTCACTTGCAAGTTGCATATAAATAAATGATTGCAATTATTTTACTTAGGTGAACAATAATAACAATCCATCATCTAAAATGCTGAAGCAGCATTAAATGATACGATAAAATGGATGCATGGATCAATAAATCGGCGACAATAACTTCCATTATTTGATGCAGCATATTCCCCAGATCCCTAAATTAATAAGGAATAAAAATGAGCAAATTCGATAAAATTCTAAATTACAAATGGTACCAACCAGTTGTTTATCTTCCCCAGATCCCTCACTCCCGCCCTGGTTTGCCAAGAAAATAGAGCATAACAATTGAATAACGTCTCTGTGAGCTTCTTGGCCCAAGCCCTCTGAGGCAGGTAGCGTAATACTGGCTGCAGCCAGACGTGATCTGTAGAAAACCAGTAACAAAATTAGAGGGAGCAATTAAAAAAAAAAGAAAAGAAAAAAGAAAAAAAAGACATAAATATTGTCAGTATTCCAACTGCCAGTCAATAAACTGCTGTAAAATAAAATTACCTGTTCTGACTATCCTTCTCTACCAGATTCACAAGCAAGCCCAAAATGGCAACAAGAAAATCTAGGTCATGATCAGTAAGATGTGCTTCAAATGGATCGCTGATTGCAACTTTTGAAGTATTTTCTCTTATCTGAGAAAAGGATAATGATGTTGAGCTGAAAGAAGGGAAATGGCCAGCAATTAACGAAGACATGGTCTCCAGTCCACCATGTAAAGCAATTTGCTTACAGCCAACAGGATTGTCATTAGTCAAATTCATCAGCACCTACAATAAGAACAAAAATTAGCACATGACTTGTATCCAATCCTCTACTTTCCATGAGGAAAGTCAAAAAAGGAGTACTGCCAGAAAAGGGAGAGAGGAGGGGGAGGAGAGTGCAGATGGTTCATATCCTTGCTGAATTGAGAGGCCTACAATTATAACTAACAAAAACAAGAATTGCATGTCATCCAGCATTTCCCTGGGGCATGTCATTAACTGAGAGAATGGATAATAATTGAGATATAGATAGATCAAACACAAAGAAATACCTTGACAGCTGTAAGAAGGCAATCAGCTAGAAGACTGGATGCTCCTTCATCACCAACGTCAGAAGTGGAACAACTGACATCATTAATTGATTGTAGGTGGTCCACAGTTGACTGGGATTGGTGTCCATCTTCAAATTCTCTTTTTGAAAGCTCACGTTTTTTAGATTGATTTCGTTTGTGTTTCCCCGACATTAGGTCCCACTTAGAGGGTTGAAACTCATCCTCATCAAATGCAAACGGATCTTGGCTATCATCTAAAACAACAACAGGAATGCCATCAGTTGAGGAGACATTCTTCTGAGAACAGTTATAGGCCATGTTTGTTTTGCAATCTGAACTCCTTGAGGAACCACTGCAAGATCCATAACTGGAAGAACTGACTCTCATCTCCAGCGAACAAGCATCACTCATTGAAGTGCTGGAAATTTCATAGACGGAAGGCAAGTTTTCCAACTGAGAACTAGTCAACAATTGGCTGTTATGAGATGCATTAGCTTTCTTATCTAACGAGGCTCTCCCTTGACCACAGTAATTTCCGGAATAATTCTTGGATAAGGTCTCATTTCCTGCAAATTAAAACAGCAATCTAAATATCTGGAAGGCATATTTCAATATTAGTTAGAATAAACAATTTCAAACAACTTATTGCAAATAATTTAATTAAAAGGGTAGCGTTATTGTTAAAGTCAGTATAACATGCATGACAAAATCCTGAATACTTCATCAGGAAAAGGTACATCTTTTTCAGTGCTGACAAAGGTGCTCACCATAGCACACAGAAGTGAGACACCAAACAGTAGCACCAAAAGCCACCTTTAGCAACTTTTGTACGGTGAAAGCAAAATGCCTCAATTGCCTTAGTCAAATGAATGAATCTAACTAGAAACCCAAGCCCAAACATTATACATTACCATCTGAAAAGTCCATACCTCCTTTTCCTATACAGGATAACTTGATGAAGTAGGCATTATAAATCCAACACATTAAGGTCGCCTTTCACCTTTGACTACCTTGACCTTTTAAATCACATGTAATCCATAGTTTCAGGCTTTAAGCTTAGTCAACGTTCTCATAGTCTTTTGTTGTACAAACTACCTACACCCACCAATGCAATGCGCAGCTCTGTACTTCCCATGAGCAGACTTGCCAACACGGTAAGCGCCCCCCATCCCCACCCCTCAAGGGATCATCACCCATCAATGTGGCAAGCGTCCCCTCCATGCCCTCTGCTTTCTTTTCCAAGGGAAGGATCACCAATGTGGCGCTCCCTCCCTGCCCTCTCCTTTCTTTTCCAAGGGAAGGGTCGCTTATGTAGCAAGTACCCCCACCCCCGAGGGTGCAACTGCTAGCATGGCAAGGGCCAAATCCCCCACCCACCATATTTAATAGCACAGCATTCGAAAATATGTTACCTTCAAGGTCTGTAAGCAGATCCATCTGAGGACCATGACCATCCAAAGCAAAAGGACTGCAAGACTTGCTATCCTTTGATGATGTAGAAGCACTTCGTCGTAAATTTAGATCTAAAAGTTAAAAGCTTTTGTTAGTGTGTTTTTGGGAAGGGGTGGGTAAGTGGGAGACGGAATGAGAACTATAAATCATTTTAAAATGTAAATTTATCAAAGCATAATAGCATATTTAAAAAAGATCATTATAGGAGACAGAGATCTACGAAAGGGGGAAATTGCCCCAGATGTACCATTACCTGAGAGAAGTTTAACAATCCGTATAACCAGCTCTGTGAAAGATAATAGTGTTGCCAGAGGACTCAACTTTCTTTTCATTCCAAGCAAATGATTCTATTATGACAAAATACATGTAAAAAAAAATGATAAATTAACAACTTCATTAAGCTAAGAATGAGATAAAGCATGAAGTCAGCTTAAGATGGGAAAACAAACAAACACACACACACACACACATTCATACGTAAAAGTCATCTATTTCAAGGGGGGAAAAACAAACTTATCACCAATTTATGAGTAAAGAATCAAGAGATAAGTGGTTGCACCTGATTGTCTTTACTGAGAAATGTAGCATTTTCCATTATCTTCAGACATTTGAGGAGTAGAGTTAAACTCTTCAGCTGTTTGTCATTTCTCAAATCTTTGATCGACAGATCTCCCATCCAACTCTGAAAGACAAATCATGATTCAAGATAATAAATACAAAAGTAAATTAATCTACATTGAGGATGTACGCGGAGAATACTGAATAGACATCAAGAGCAAACGTATTATTCACCTACTAAATGCATTACAGAGTAATAAAACTGAGGGAATATATGCAAAAGTTACTGTAACTACATATAGCTCCAAAGTACTCATAATAACTTATTTTATCATTAAATCATCTAGAAGGAAACTGCCAACGCACAGACAGTAACACGATAACAGATCTCAGAACAAGAAACATCAGAGAGACCTCAGCACTTTTGCAACTTCCCTTTGCTTTGGTTGATTAGTTTTCAAAATTCCAGTTTCCAAGAATAAGAGAATATGCAAAATTAACCTAACATACAAGCTCACACCTCCAAATCCGAATAACAATTCATGGCAACTTCAAAGACAGCATCAAGTCCTCCATGCTCCCTTAAGCGTTCTTTGAAATTTCCATTGGCCTTCCGAACTGCACCAGTGGTTTCTGACAATACACATTGCCCGAATAACAACCAAAAATAAAAAGAATTATCAACAGAGCATTAAATTACAGAAAGCAATTGGTTGATCACATACGAGATTATAAAGAGAATTAGCAGAACCTCCAAAGATTACAGTCTATACAAGTCATTTCATGGTCAAATGCAAGCATCAAAAGGTCTGCCAAACATTAAAATTTTAGCTTGAGTAAAGAAAGGTCACAACGCAATATCATAAATCATAAATTGCATGAAGAAAACTACGCAAATCTCAATTTTAAAGGAAAAGAAAGTAAACAAGACAACTGCAATGTGATACTTTTGACCCAGTACAAATTCAACAAGGTCAAGCTCAACTCCATCAAATCGGAAGTAACTTCAAATTTCAAATATTCAAAAGCAATACATGTAACGTGTGGCATCATAGCTTTGTGAGCTAGAATAATGAGTCCTAGACTGTCAAGTATACAGGTTAAATACATACATGGGATATTTTCACTTTTGCATGAAACAGCTAACTTTAGCATATTAAAGAACCAGATAAAGTGATGGAAAAGAAGAACTTTAGCTGGTAACATATCATGTTCAAGGTGATATTCAGTTCAGTACCATCAAGAGAGATGGCAGATATGCAAGCCTTCTCAATAGTTAGCAATGCTAACCACATTGGGCATAACTCTGGCCTCTCTACCCCACTATCGTTCCGACAGGTGGTTTTTAGCTCTTTACAATTCACTAGAATTTCTTCAACTCTAGAAAAAACTGCTACAGAACTGGAGTCCAATCTGCTCGTTGTATTTTTTAAGACATCAGCTTTTTGTCGCAATGCTAGAAGTTTCGAGCCAAGTTTAGGTTCTCTGTCTTCACTGGCTGTGAAGACAATCGGTCTCAACAACTTGATCAGAAACCGAACACAACTAGGTGATTCAAGAAGGCGATCATCTTGACCCTAAAACAAAAGTATATTTGGTAAGTCAATCATGCAGTGTGATAATATTAGAGAGTCCACACTTAGTATCAAGAGAAAATATATGCCACTAAAATATCGTGCAAGCAGGCAATGAACAATTCTTTCCTGCCCAACAAACATCAAAAGTGAAGCCAGAACATAAACTTGTCAATATATGCAACACATATTTCTTCATACACACATCCTATGTGCTTCCCACATGTGAAGAGCTTCCAAAAGCTTTTCTTGTCAAGGACAAGGTATGCCAGGCTTCAGAACAAGCAACTAGTAGAAGCAGAAAATCATTGGAGGTTAATGAATGTTTTAAGCATCAAATTCCCACCAACCATAAACAATATGCTAGAAAGTTTGATGAATGAGGAACCATGCCCGTAGGGACAACCAAGAGTAAATGCACGACAGAACAAGCTTAGTAGAAATTAGACCTGTTAAAGGCAGCAGAATATTGCTATGATAGATAGGTTCCTCCACTAAATATAAAAAATTAAAGGAAGGAATTTTTATAAATGACACACTAAACTATTATTCCCACATATGGACAGACAAAAGAATTTTTATAAATGACACACTAAACTATTATTCCCACATATGGACAGACAAAAGCGTAAGCAACCAAGCGTACTTCAGATCTTGTAATATAATAGATATTGATGATGATAATTTTAAGAAGAGACTATCTAGCATGTAAGCCTAAGCCAATGTCAGTTAAAAATAGAAGATCTATTAGAGACGCAAGTGTCTTAGAAATGAAAGAAAAGCCCACATATGCCAAATGTCTCAGCGATCAGAGAGGCTTCAACCCATGAAATTTCCAAGACATGTATAGAAAAGTCAAATAAGAGCAAAAGAATGCCGAAAGGGAAGAAGCAACAATAAAGGCCAGTTCTGAAACAACACAATGTCCATTTGACGGACAACAGAATGTCCATTTGCTCAAATCCAGCTTTTCGATTTGAGCAGATGTCAGTCTGGAAGTTGTTAGCATGAAATTACAGTGACAGAAAAGAAGCTAAGTTCCAGATCGCTAAATTAGGGACCAAATGATGAGTTAAAGATAGAAAGGCAGATTAATTGTTGGAGGTAAGGAGTGACAATCAAAACTCAGGAAGGAAAATTATGGATTCAATGGATTGTGTATCTTAGAATGTTCATGGTTTAGAATCCAAGTCTGGTATGGTTTTTAATTGATATTAGAAGTGAAGGAAAAGAGATAAGGCTTCTACCCAGAAGGTTGATGCTTCATAGTACTTCCATACACATCTACCCATTTCAGGATTTTTTTTTTTTTTTTCCTCATACCAACTCAGCCTTAAAAACAATATATGAATCCATGTGGCAAAACTTACGCATTGAAAATGTGAGACAGTCAGCCATAGCAATAGAGATATATTATGAATGACTAAGAACTAAATCGAGAATCAGACATACAAAAAGACAGCAAACTTGCTGAGTAAAGCAATAGCCTACTCAATATTTGGGGGAAAACATAGCATTGCATTAATATTAAAAGAGAAAGATCGCCTGTAACCTCTAGCAGCTTGCGAAAGCTTACAATTATGAAAGCTTCTTTCATAATTCACTACAGTATCAACTTCACTAATAGAACCCCACAAGACTTACATCGCTGGTCAAGATATGTACAAGTGTTGCAGCTGCAAGATTGCTGGGAGAATCATCAAGACTGAGCCGCAAAATAGCATCAATTATTGCCTTTGCCATCCTGGAAAGAAGGCACATGAGAGATTTATCAGATACACTTCCACAACAACATATTTTCTCAGAGAATAAGTAAAACATGTATCCTCAGTTTAAAATTTCAGTTATTATTTCCTTCAATTGTTTTTTTTTTCAATTTTAGGAAAATCAATTTGAGTAACCCAACTGTTTTTGCATTAGCATAACATGAAGAATGCATGGCAGTTAATGAGTATTTATAAAGGTTTAAAATGTCTTATGTAGCAAGTGACGAGGCAAAGTTACATGCAACTCTGAATCCAGGCAAAACTACGCGATTACTCTCATAGCCTCACTCTATCAATTGGTGAAAAAATCTGGTGTGCAAATGACACCAGTGCACCCTTAAAGGTGTCCAAAATCTAAGTTCCAATATACGAATCATTTGAAAAATTAGTAGAGAGATCCCAAAGTCGAATCTAATTGGTAATTCTTATGCTAGACTCACATATTAACCAAAACTCGTGTGTTTCTTTTCTTTTCTAAGTCGAATCTAATTGGTAATTCTTATGCTAGACTCACACATTAACCAAAATACATGTGTTTCTTTTCTCTCTTCTTTTTCACCAAAGCCTCAAAGCCGCAAGGAAATAATCGGCCCAACAACGAAAATTTGAATTATAAACTACCGCCCAACGTCAGAAGCTAGTATTAATTAAAAAGAAACACACTAAATTGATAAATCACATTCGTCAAACCAAAGAACTACCATGAGTTAATCCATCTAACCCTGATCCCAATTTTAAATTTTAGGCTTTAAATTTCACTTCAGCAAACCCCAACACCAGAGTTTCAATAATTTAAATTCTTATACGTTCATAAAATTTTCATGCTACTTCACATACCCTTGAGTTCGTAGAAGCCTCCGTTGATGCGCCGTACCGCATATAGACAACAGAGATACCAAGCTCGCCCTTCTGATCCGCACCGGCTGACCTTTCCGAAGCCCATCCAGAGCGAAATTCACCTCATCTACATGCTCCATCATCTCCCCAAACTCCTGCGCCTCCATCAACGTAGAAGTTGCCGGAATCGACAGCCCACAGTCCTTGGGCACTTCTGTCTCCTTCTTTCCAGTCCTTGCTCTCTTCGACTTCCTAGACACCCCGCTGCACAAATCGTCGAAAGGGACCCTTGAGGGTAAGATCGAATTCGTATCGCAGGGGTCCGAATCGAACGCAGACCAATGCGAAGACGAACCTTGGGACGAGAATGCGAAGCCGCACAGGTGGTCCTGCGAACTTTCTTGGGACAAAGAATCCCTGCAGGTCTCGGAAACGTCGTCGTCCAAGTTGTCGGAGTAGGCCCTCGAAATTGGTCTGTTGCGGCGCCCGTATGTCCGAACGATCATGTTTGGTCCTCCAAAGTCACTGCAGGGCGGCTCTGAATGCTATCTTGAAGGGTATCGATTGGGCATTCTGAGTAAAGAAGGGGGCTTTTTGGGAATCAAAAACTGAAATTTGAATTGAGTGGATTGAGAATTAAGAATACAGGAAGGCGAAGTAGGGTTTCAAAGATGTCTCAATCACTGGGCGATTCGTTGAGCTGAAGAAGATGACGAAGGGCCCCGCAGGTAGAAAGAAGATCGATGACGGACAACACAGATTTGTTTTGCGGGCTTCACTGAGGTCTTTTCTGGGTATTCTTGTTTCCTTTCTTGAAAATTTTTCATTTTTTATTTTTCCGAATTTCCTCTGTTTTATCAAATTCCGTGCGAGTTTTTAAAACCTCCGGGCCATAACATAAGCATCGTCCCCTGGGAAACAAAATTAAACGAGGTTTTCCGAACGAGGTTAATTTGGGGAATCTGCAACTTGTAATGATTTGAGTACATCCCCAGTTAAACAATTTTTTTTTTTTGACCAAGACCCAGTTAAACAATATTTAAATCATTATAAAATAGAATATGTTAATAAAATCCAGTCCAATTTTTTTTTTTGCCATCTAAAATCCAGTCCAATTAAACATGGAATTTACTCAAATTTCATATTAATCTATCAAGTAATATATTATCGTCTGGTCAAAAAAAGTAATATATTATCGTGAGTGCTTTTTGAAAAATGACAGAAAAATACTTAAAAGAGATAAATAGATAGTTTTATCACTTTTGTAATAGTTTTGACAAGCCAAAATCTATTAAAATTACTTATTTATAATTTTAAATTTAATATCTGTTTTCTTTCATTTTTTCTAGTTATTAATATTTTTAAATTTAAATTTCTTGCTTTTGCTAAAAAAATCAATTTCATGAATATATGACAGGGATGAAAGTTAATTCTTCCAAATTTAAAATTCAATGAGTATTTAAATTTTAAAACGCCAAAAAAATTGCCTTCTCTTAGCAAAAAATAAAACATTTTTCTCATATTTCTTTATAATTTGAATTTGAGGAATTATATGGAAAATTTTTCAATTATTGGAACTTTGGAGTGTTAGAATCAATTATCAATCATCTATTATTGCGCAATCTCTGTAAGAAGGAGATTATGAATAGTGATATATGTATAATTTGTCGTGAACGATATGTTTTGTTTGCTTAAACCGGTGTTAGATTACATAAACCATGTGTTATTGTTTGACTAGATACATACACAGTAATTAATTTAGATATTGTATGGAAATGAATTTGTATTATAATTATATTTTAGGTTGTTGGAGAGAATTTTAAAAAGAATAAGAAATTTATCAAATCATGACAGTTTTGAATTCTTGTGCCTCCTCATGCCTCATCGGCACTGTTTGGTATTAAGGTTGGGGAGCTTGGGCTTGGCCTTGGCCATGTATCAAGGATTGAGTGATTTTCTGTTTGACACGCGGGGCGTATGATAATAACTCGGGCTTCCCACCATACTACGTAAGTTGACTTGAATAATAAGAGCTGAAAAAACAGACCGAGTCTGTTTAAAAAGACCAACCATATAGGCTGAAAAATAAATAGGTCGGCCTGTTTAAACCCACTAAAAGTATTTTTTTTCTTAATTTATATTTTTTTTTTGACTCTAACCTAAGTCCCTAACATCTCACACACTCAGACATTCTCTATCTCTAAGTTTCACTTTCAGTCTTTCACTCGCTCTTAGCTCACACCTCAATCTCTAATGATATTAAAATAAACAAAAATATATTTTTCATCCTAAATCAAATTTCAAATTTATATTTATTTAAACCAACAGTTATATATTAAAATAAACAAAATATATTCCCCGTATTAAAACAAAAATTTTAACAATTGAACCAACAAATATGTATCAATTTGTATATATGTTATAAAATTTTAATAAATGGGTTAACACTTTTTCTATAGTGGTTATATCAAAATTTTTACTCTATATTTAAATAGAATTAGACAAGCGAACTAGGTAAAACCAAAAAATACGATCTTGAACAAAAGCAAAAGGAGGGTGACATGGTTAACTCCACTAAAAGTATACTATGGATCAATCCAAAGTACTAAGGTATTTCAGACTTCCCATGAGACTGTGCAGCAAAGTGATTTTCACAATTAAAATCTAAGGAAAAAAAAGTAGTAAGTAGACAACACATAATCAATCCCTAGTGTTTACTAAGTTGAAACCTTTAAAACAAACTTAATATTGATACTTTTAAATAAACTTACTGACGGGCGAAAAATTCTATTCAGAAAGACGGAAGAAGACATGTTAGACTAAAAAATAGCTAAATGGTATTGAGAAGAAATCATTGATATATAAATATTTTTTTTGCTAAAGCATAAGTATCCTCCTATTAGAGTTAATCCTATTTTAAGCATTATCGGGCACTAAATGTGGGCACCTTGACTAGTCCCTTTCGCTAGACTCAACCCCTGTTGATAAATCATTAATATTTTTAGAAGTTAAGAAGAACCTACTTACTAGTGAAGCATAATCAAATATTTTTATAATTGATAATAGTGATGATAGTGTTTGTCCACTTTCTTTTTTTTTAATGAAAGCATTTGTCTACTTTTAATGAAACTTTTGGATGTTAATATTATTGACTTGTTATGTCTAATGGATGTTTTAGATTTTTCATATGTTGGTGGATATTTAGATATGATGACCTTTTATATTTGTGACCTAATTTTATTTATATTTACATCTTTTACTAGTAATTTTATTTTTTTTTTTTTATTTTTTGATAAAACATGTGAGAAATATTAAAAAATAGAATTTTTTTTAAATGGGTTGAAAGCTTGCGGGCTAGCACTGAGCTCATCTACCTAAGGGTCAAGCCTAACAAATTGGGGTATTTTTAAAATTTCGGCCATGTAGGACCGGCCCTTTTAAGTCCATCGACCTTGTAGGGCTAGCCTGTTTTTCTAACCCTCCACCTCTCTCCCGATATTGTTTTTGCAATCTTGGGATTGAAAATTGTAGAAACAAAAATATTTTTAATTATTATAATTTTCAAACAAGACTACTTTGCTTATTTTTTATCTAGCTTCTCATCATCAAACCGTTGTTGCCTTTCTTTTTCTCCATTGCTACTCTACTCTCATGTTGGTGTAGCCATTGTTCTGTTACTCTTACCGTCAAGAAAGTCGCGTCATAGGTAATTTGTTCTTTTGCGCCCTCTTACACTGTTCATTCTTCATTTCATGACCAAGCATGCAAGTTTAGGAGTTTCAGGGTTGGTAGCATCTTTTCTCTCATTTGCTTTGCTTCTTACTCATCCTCGCTTTTAAATGTGCAATACAGGTGCCTTAAAAATAAAGGGATTCAGTTTATTCTCACACTTTCAGGTGTGATTTATTGATGTTTTTTGGCTTTTCACACTTTATGGCATATTAAAAATAAAATTAAGAAAATCATTCCTTTCAAATGTTACTTCATACCAAACATAATTTAAAGTCTCAATTCCAATTTCAGTTTCAATCTAAACTCCAATGTCATTCCAATCCATCAAAATTCAAGTATGTGTACCAGACATGACCCTTATGTCTTGTCGCTCAACAAAATCTCTATATTAAGCATACGGTTTAAATTTCATCTTAGCTGAGGTCCTCTCTTCTCCAATGGTTAGTCAGCAAGTATGTGGTGCTTTTGGTGCCGTATTGGCACGTTTCCAACGCATGTCTAGCACTTTTTGGAGAGATTTTTCTCTCTTTCCTCTAATCTTTTATCTTCTTCTACTTTCTTTGTTTTTTCCTCCTTCTCCCACCTTAAACTCCCTTCACCTCTCTTCTTCATATCTGTGCCACCCTTTTTTGTGCTAGTTTCTCGTCTCTGTCTCTTTCTCTTCTCCTCAGTCTCCTTCATCTTATTTTTTTCTCTTCTTTCCACTGGTTTAGGACTTGTTTGAATTGACTTATAAGTAGCTTTTCAAATGTGATTTACAGAATTTGATGTAGGTATATGAGGAGAGTTTTGTTTCCACTTACGTGGACCTGGTTCAAAAGTCCGTTTTGAACAAAGCTAACAAGCCCTTAATTTTTACTATTTCAACCACCTCTTCCTCTGTTGCAACCATGCGTTTGTCTCTTTCTTTTCTTTCCTGTTCCTTCTTTTTTATTGTCTTCCCTCTATTCCATGTTCCTTTTGGTTGTTCTTTTTTCCTCTTTTTTCCAGTTTTTTTTTTTTGGGTCTTGGAGCAGAAATCCGAACTTAGGATTTCTAGCTTTCCTAAACCGCTTGTTACTTGTCTTTGATCTTTTTTTTTTTTTGTTTCCTTAGTTTGGTTACCAAGTTTAGGCTTCTTGTTTTCTCTGTTTTTCTTTATGTTTGGTTGTGTGTTTTTTATCTTTTAAAATTTTGGGTCTTCTTGCAGTTGGCTTGTACATTGGGTTTTCTCTCTTCTTTGGCACCTGTGCACCTATTAGATGTGGCTTTTTTTGCCACGGTCAACTTCTCATCAATGGGCCGTTGGGAAGATTTTAAATAGATTCAAAGGTATAAACGTCGTGGATTGGTCCACTCGGAAGATGATCTGTGGTGGTGTTTTATCTCATCCCTTGCTGCTTAATCTAAAGAAGCTTTCGAGTTCTTTTGCCATCAGGTTGTTGGGACAGTTTTTGGTGTCCAACTTGCCAAGATTGGAGTTGCAAGATGAAGGCTCTGTTTGGATCCGATTGGGAAACTTACGGAAGGAAACCAATGGAAAAGCTTATGGAAGAAGACCAACTACTTTCTGGGCGCTTTCATAGTCTGGGACCCTTTGTTTTTGTTGGTTTTATGCTTTACTGGGTTGGCCCTCTCCTTATGTTTATTTGCACTTTGCTTAAATTAGCCATGTATGATGGGCTGACTTTTTATATATACTTTTTTATAATTTAATTTGAATAAAAAAAAAAGAGATTTCATTTCAACCCACGCAATTATTAATTGCCCAGACTGCATGTGAAATAAATAATTTGCTATCATAACTTTGATTAAATATACTTACTTTCCTAATAAAATATAAAGTGTTACCTGGTGGCAAGTGAAAATTAAAAATTGATATATAGAATATAATGATAATGCCGGTGAAAAATACAATAAAGTATATAGAAAGAGACACATGTATGTATATATGTCCTTTATGAAATGATAATATAGATATAAAGACAACTTTATACACACACCTTATATCAAACTATTAATTAAAAATAAAATTTCAGAAGATTCATTAATCGCGTCACTATCTAGAAATTTTTTTAAATAAAACAACATATTACCTCGGGTTCTTAATATGGATTTAGTTGACTAATTTAAAAAAATTAAAAAAACTAAACAAATAACTTAATTATAATACATATTACATGATCTCTCTGAAATAATTACATGTATTATTAGATTGCGTATCATTTTAAAGGGAGGCAAATTAGTTTGAAAAAATAATAAATATAAATACTTTAAAATAATTTATCTTTTAACCTCCCCAGTTTAATTAACTGATCTTACATTAAAATTAGAGGCAGTAGTTAACTAACGTCACCATAACTTACTTGCATGCCTTTAGTTCCCGTGAGCAATTCGCTGTTCTGTTTTGAATGCTCTGCGAGTTATTGGCATCTGTCATCTCAAAAATTCAGATCATAAATCCGTGCAAATGTTTTTTAAAAATATATTTACATTTTATTGAAAAAATAGGTAAAAAATTGTTATTTAAAAATCCCATTGGTTAAAAGAACTTAAATTTGAATGAGTACAACTATGATCCGTGAGTGCAATATAACTTCTATTATATACAACATATCATTAATGATATACAACAATAATTAATATAGAAATTATTTGTACACGACAGAAGTATTATATATAACATATCATTAATGATGTACAACAATCATTAATATAGAAGTTATTTGTACACGACAGAAGTATTATATATAACATATCATTAATGATGTACAACAATCATTAATATAGAAATTATTTGTAAACGGTAGAAGTTATGTTGCACTCACGGATCATAGTGGCACTCGCTCAAATTTAGGTCATTTTAACCAATGGGATTTTTTTACCAAATTTTCCTATTTTATTTTTTTTTCTCATAAAATCTTTCCTCCTGTTGTATATCAATTCCCTACCTAAACAAAGCCTGTTAGCTGTCATTGCGTGCAAAAATGCATGAGGCTATGGGAAATTTTGTGGGGAGAAATTTGTGGGGAAAATGCTAAAAAATACCTCTAAAATTTTAAAATTCTAAATTAAGAATGATTAAAAAAATATTTTGTCATGTATTTTTTTAAAATATTGTTAATTGTTGTTAAAATCCTAAAATTTATCTTATACCGAGCACCAAAGGAGTACATTTTTATGTGGTTTCTAAATATCAACTCATATTAATTAAGGCGAGCAACTTCAGATAGGAATGGTAACTAGCATATAACAATTCCTAAAAGTAATAATTTCAGACCCCTGTGCAGCATTAAAAAAATCTTATTGATTTTGTATGGGATAATACGGACTTTGATCTTTCAAGTTTATTCTCATTTTGGTTCTTAGTTTCTCAAGTTTCAGATTATAGGTTTTAATCTTTTAAATTTCTTTTTACTTGCAATATCGATCCATATAATTCAATAAAAATTTGGATCATTTTACCTATTGGGAAATCAAAACCTATAGTTTGAAATTTAAGGAACTAAAATAAAAATAAGGACAAACTTAATTGACTAAAAATTATATTAATCTATTTATTATCTATGAACATTTTTATTATAGTTATTTGTTTTCTTGGATGAAAGAAGTTTAACAAATGAACAAGAAATACATGTAGAACAAAAAAAAGATCGAATTAGATCTCATATTTATGACCAGAAAAATACCATCATAGCATATTCTTAGTCGGCAGCCGACACCCCAGAGCTATTAGGATTAGCTTGAACGCACCCATTAGTCAGAATCCAATTTGCTTGAAGTTCAGTACTCGTATTAAATGAAATTGACGAACGTCTGTATCATTATTTTCTAGGTTTCTAATTTATAATCCGGAGAAAGATCATTAAATACTTTATAAGAAAATTAATGTGAAATTTTTAGATTATAAATTTAAAAATTTGAGTTGTGAATTTTGAAATTTCAGTTGGTTCTTATTGGTGTTTGTATCTTGCTTTTGGTTGGCCAAAAAAAAAGAATTATGAAATTTCAGCTGCACAAGTCCTCATTTTACATTAATCTTCTTACAAAGATTATTATTATTCTCCCATTAAACAAAAAGAAAAGGTGCGCTCAACAGAAAGAAAATGAGAGAAGTAATGTTGAAGGGTCGCCATAAAGATCATGATCGGTTCACTTGCAAAGGTGTGTGATGGCCAACCTGTAAAATTGAACGGGGGGAAAAATCTAGCAAAGGTCTTAACCTTTTCATTTCTACACAGGGACAAGAACTTCATTATTTATTTAATTATTTTCTGGTTAAAATTCATTACAAGTCACCAGAGATTGAGTCACTCTAAAGTAATCTTTCCACCGAATAAAAAGCAATGCGAACCCCGCTTTCAATCGAATTTGGATTCTCTCCACTTCTTCCATTCTCTTCCCCTCCACTATCCTCTTTTCCTTTCACAACTATTGGATCAAAATTTTAATGGTCCAGATTTAATATCTTATGAAAATAATATTATTAAAAAATAAATAAATTTAAGCTGTTAAAATCTGGTCTGAACAGTTAACAGCTGTAATAAAAAAAAGTGAAAAAAAATGCTATGTAATAACAGCCTGTAGATATCAGCTGTTCAAATTAGATTTTAACAGTTTAAATTTGTTTATCTATTTTTATAATTATATTTATTTTTATAAAATGTTGTAAAATACTCCTCCGGTCCTAATTATAAGACCCAATTGACTTATTTGAGGAGATTAAGGAAGTAAGTTAAGTTGGTTATTTATAATAAATAAATGTTGTCATTCCTAAAATATCCTTGCTAATTAAGTATATTGGCTAAAACTATCATTATTAGAAGGATTATCTTGGAAAAAAATGCATAAATATAAGAAACAAAATGGATTGGGTCTTATAATTAGGACCAAATAAAAAGTCAAATTGAGTCTTATAATAAGGACCGGAGGAGTATTAAATTTGGATCATTGAAGTTTTAATCCAATGGTCGTGAAGGGCCGAAAAAGGTAGTGGAGGGGAAGAGGATGTGAGAAGAAGTGGAGAGAATTCAAATCCCTTTCAATAATTCAAATCCATTCTTACTTGCGCCTTTGGTATGTCTTATGCATCATGTTGAATTTTCTAAGGAAATAATATATGTACTACCTTACGTCGTAATTATAAGATCTTATTTGTAGTGTATAAATAAAGTCTTTTAATTAGGATCAGATGTAGTGTTTTCAAAATTTGAGGCCATTTTTTTTACTATGCATCTATATTTTCCTATTTGAAGCCATCGTGTTGAGATAGATTTTTTTTAGTAGGCATAGGTATTTTTTATCAAAAATAATTTTATTTGAGGTATTGTATGATACTAAACAAATATAAGTATCTTTTTAAATAAAAATTCCAACAATAAATAATTATGTTACGAGAGATTAGCCTTTGTTGCCGCGGCAAAATTGACACTGTGCGTAGAAGACAGGGAAGTCACGCTATTTATTCGCAATCAAAGCTGATCCAACACAATGTGGCCTCTAGTTATATTTGGCCCCCACGCAACCTATGACAGATTTATTTATGGATATACTTTAAAAGGGGAAAATTGTATGTAACTCAATGCTAAAACTAATTTTTTGTTAATGAAAAGAAATAATTTTTTGTTGGCATATGTATTTTCCCATTAGAGCCAATTATTTTAGAGATATTTTGTTAATATAAAGTTATTGTTGATTATTGATAAATTTTCACCAAAAGAAAGATGTTATTGATAAATAATATTTATCTCTCTCTCTCTCTATATATATATACATATATATATCTATAAGTATTATGAGGGCTTTGAAGTCTATTTTAAACGTGACGAACTCCCAAAATTTTATAAACGTAAACCTTTTTATATAAAATAAAAGACATATTTTTTTTAAAAGTAAAACTGCCGCAAAAAATGCTTGAGAAATAGTATAATTTTTAAGCTGGTTATTTGTCTTTTTTGGGGGGTGCACCAAATATTTCTCAACCGATATTTTTCAAGGTCTAAAAATCATACAAGTGGCTGGCTGGTCAGAAATAAAAATAAAAATCATACAAGTGGGTTTTTTGGTGGCCAACCATGTAAGTGGAATTTGCCTCTTGTAATAAAGATTTTTTTTTTTTTGGATATAATCTTGTAATAAAGATTTGATCAAATCCGCAACAACAAAACGCAAGGGGCCCAAATTTTAACACCGAAGGGACTCGATGTATGTCATAAAAAATTAAAAAATACGGTGACTCTGTAAGCTGAATAAAAATAAACCAATCTCCGTATTTGGTCAAAAAACAAGAAAACAGACTCCTTGTCAATAATAACCAATCACGTTATTCTTTTAACAAAAAAAAAATCTGCTGTATCACATCCTGAGTATAAGATCCACTACCAACAAAGAGCTGGTTTAGATATGTAAAACTCTATTGGATTCTTTTTGGTCTCGAGTTCGAGTCACAGTTGAGACACTTTTGTAAAAAAAAGAAGCCGCGAATTTCAAACCAAATTAGTCGGATCATAATATAAAAAAACCAACTTTGTAGTGTAAATTATATTATAAAGTGAATCTTATATTTAGTACTTCTCCGGTCTTTAATATAAAACCCATTTAACTAATTTGATTAGATTAAGGAAGTTAGGTAGTTAGCTAATTATAAGAAAAGTGATACATTTTTCCTAAAAGATCACAATTATCTTTCTTAATACCCCATTTCCCTCTTCTACTTGATTATGATTGAGGGAGTATTCATAGGGGTGATTTAGAGAAAATTGATAAATATGAGAAACGAGTATTATATTTAGGACCAAAACCAACTCAAGAATTAGGTCATATATTAAAGATCGGATGAGTAGTATAGAAGGAGAGAAATGTCTCCACTAACTCTCCCTCCACTTGATATTTTCATCATTAAATCAAACTTTAATGGCTAAGATTTATTTTATAAGGATATTATTAAAATATTAAATATTAAATAACTAAAAATATAAAAATAAATTTATACTGTTAAGTATTAAAATTTGATATAAGTAGTTTAATATGATAAAATTTTATTATGTTTAATATTATAATAATATTTTTATCCAATTTTAAATCTCAACGATTAGAAGTTAATCTAATGATAAAAAATTTAAGAATTTATTTGAATTGACTTATAAATAATTTTTTAAACGTATTTTAAATTTTGATTCAACTTAAGTAAATTTGTTTAAAAAAAGTCTGTTTTGAAAAGAATTATAAACAAACTCTAAACGGAGAGCAGAGAAAGGAGTTAACGGAGATAATTTTGTTTTTCTTCGAATGGCGCCGAACGGACTATAAGCCGAGCCGGTGATGGCTCGCGTGATGTTGACAGTAAGTTATTTATCTACTTGCTATTTTCCCGGATAGGAAAGTCAGTTCCAACTCAAAGAACAACCAAAACCAAACCCGTTCATATCAATTAATTAGAAGTTAATCAATCAAAGCCTCCCTTATAAAATCATTTCTCTCTACTGGATTCCGAGAATTCAGCTTTCAGATGTGTTTAAGAGGATTAACAGGGAAAATGCAAAATGATTATTTGTATATAATATTTTGGAGTTAATATAATTTTTTATTCTTTAAATTTATCTTAATTCTGATTTTGGTTCCTTAATTCCAAACTACAGTTTTAGCCCCTTAAATTTTTTTATTTAAAATATTAGTTCCTATAATCCAATAAAAATTCAGACCATTTAACTTATTGAGGGATCAAAACTTATAATTTAAAATTTGAGAGACCAAAACCGAAATGATGGCAAAATTAAAAAACCAAAAATTATATTAACTCTAATATTTTGAGAAAGATATAAATTCTTGTAAATTTTATATGTTTAAGTTGTGATTTTTTTTTTATTACTTTTAAGTAAGGGCAGTTCTTATTTTAACGCGTCCTCAGTACTCCAATGCATTCGACCCAAACATAACAAATTAAATGGTGAGTGATTTTGTACCCAAAAAAAAAAATGGTGAGTGATTTTATACTGTATCAGATAAACATGAGAAAACTGTCTCGTGATTTTTTTTTTTTTGGGGTTCACAGAACGTAATAGTGATTCCATATAGCAAAACCAAATCAAAATCTTTCATTCGTTCTGATTTTTTTAGTGAATCCAACATATAAAAACTTTAGAAAAAATTAATATTTCGAGGCAATGCAGCTCAATTCAAATTTCATTGAAATTTCAGTATATGCGTAAACCGAAAAAAATTGAATTCATGTAACCTCAATCGCTATTTTTTTTAAATTTTTTTTTGGTAGAATCGTTAACTTTAACTCATCATGATGTTCCTATAGCATTTGAATTTACTTGAACATCCAGAGAAAAACAGTGACTAGTTGATATTGAAAAAATCGTTAAAAAAACCATCGAAATAAAAATAAATAAATAGGGACTTGTTCTAATATTAATATGGGTTTTGATAATAATTTTTATAAATAGATCCTTGTGCGCAAATTTTCAATTTTAGCGGTTTTTTTGGGTGATTTTTTCATTAATATTTTGTCCAGTAAAATAGTATTCAAATGTAAAACCAAAAATAACTACTACATTTTATTTTTTTAACAAAAGCCCACTACATTTGAGAGAGTTTAGTTTTAGTCCCCATGTCTGCTGCACTAAGTCTTTTAATTTGGTCCCAGTATTTTTTAAGTTTCTAATCCACTCCCAATAAGAACTTAACGTAAATAAAATATGATTGTTTTTTGCATTAAAAAATAATATAATAATTAAAAAGGATGTCAAAATATTTTGTTAAGCAGAATATTATAAAAAAGTACATTCAGAACCTTAATATATATTTCCTACAACAAGACATTTATATTCTATTTACATTTTAGTGAATATATTATATTATAACATGTAGATATAATTTTGATGGCCAAAAATAATTTTCTGATAACCATCACTATTCATAATTATCATTATCAGTATGACCATTGACTGTTTTCTTCTTAAAAAAACCATTAAGCATTTTTCGTCCCATATTTTTTAATTTGTGTTTGCTCAGAGAAAAATCTAGCGTCACCGCGAGATTGTGTCACTGACATCCACGTACACGCTTGACCAATAGAGGATCGACACGTGCCCCGTCGAGAGGCCTCCCCCACCACATATCTCCTCAAATTTTAATAATATCACTATCTCCGCGCGTTTCCGAATCTCTTTTCGCTTACGCCCCAACTATTTTCCACGTCAGAAACCCACGAATTTTGGCGTACTTTCGAATCTTTATTTGGAATCGAAAATCTAGGAAAAATTATTACCCTTAGTTTATTATTATTAATATTTAAAAGCTCTCCCCAATAATTTTTCAACTTTTATTTTTAATGCGGGAATTATTATTTATTAGCACTTGGCTTTACGCGTTGGAGGGTACTGTTTTTGACCTTTCGTTTTCTGGATCTAGGGTTTCTCTTCTGATTTCGACGACCTGTTCTCCAAATTATCATCTTCACGATCATCACCATCATCAAAACCCTAGCTAGCACCGCACCAATTACAAAAAGGGATCACCAGTTACCTATCACGCAAACCGAGGAGGTCGGGGTTTTTGAATTGTTCATCTTCAATTCTTCGTCATCACCATCACCATCACCAACACCACCATCATCAATCACGGATCTAATATTTTCCCTGGAAACAAAAGTGCCTAAATTTTTTTTATATCTCTGATAATGCAAAAATCGGATGAATCTAAAGCATTCTTGAACGACGATGAATACTTTTCCTGGTGAAAGAAACTCTGATACAAATTCTTGAGTTTACTTACACAACTTTTATGAAAGGCTAATACCGAGTTTGTGATTGGAAGGAGGAAATATGTATAAATCGGTGGTGTATCAAGGGGAGGTGATATTGGGGGAAGTAGAAATATACCCAGGAGAGAACAAGAACATCGATGTGAAGGAAATCAGAATAAGCCACTTCTCGCAACCGAGTGAGAGGTGCCCACCACTTGCCGTGCTTCATACCATTACCTCATGTGGTGTTTGCTTCAAAATGGAGTCAAAGACCCTGCAGGCACAAGATGCGCTCTTTCATTTGCATTCCTCGTGTATCAGGGAGAACAAGGTATAGCAAAACAACTCACAAAAGTAAACCCATTAAGGTCCTGAACTTTTGAACTTTCAGAAGAAGAAACCCATGTTCCAAAAGAGCCTTACTAATCTTTCCAAGGACACTGGATAAAATCTGACGGGACTTAAGTCGAAGTTGCAGTGAATCTTTTTGCCATTAAGGCGAACCCGCTTCTGTATTAGCTTTGGCCGGAATTTTTGTAACATCTCTTTGAACTTGTCAATTCTGCTGTTTTGAACTTATTCTGGGAACTGGTTAATGATGGCCTCCACATGATTAATTTCATCATACACCTCTTTTAGCAGAGTAATCAGCCTCATCATGTAAACAAAATCAGTTGCTGTATGATGTGCAATGCTTGTTTAAGATCAGCAGATCTTTGTCCCGACTACTGTTTCTGAGTGATCCGCTATTTATAATATTGTTTCAAAAGGTTGCTCATCATGTTGAACTAAGTGATGATAGTCAAATCCAGTATTCATGGTTATGTTTAGTGTTTCTGCAGATGAAAGTGTTAAAATTCATGGAAATTTGTGAATTCGAGTGTAAGTGCAGACCTCATATAACTATCAATGGTTACTACCTATGTCACATGGCAAGCTAGTAATCTGTTAGCTAATTAGGGGGCTAAAGGAATTAGTATAAATAGAGGGAAGGACAACTGTAAGAGTTTGTTATGGACTCAGTTTACTTCTAATACATGAAAATGCATTTGCCACATAACAACCTCTTTGTCAGCTGCCATTCCTTTTGCGTTGATTGTTTATGTTTTTAAATTATCTATAATCATCAACCATCTTTTTTCTTTTCTTGCTGGATTTTTAACTATGATCACAAAATTGGCTCTGCAGACTGCTGTAATGCCACTATGTGGTGAAGAATTACATTTGGTTGCAATGTATTCGCGAAGTAATGACAGACCGTGTTTCTGGGGATTTGTTGTCGCACCAGGACTTTACAATTCATGTCTAGTCATGTTAAATCTGAGATGTCTGGGAATAGTGTTTGATCTCGATGAAACTCTTATTGTGCAAATACAATGCGCTCATTTGAGGATCGAATTGAAGCA